>NW_018479995.1:0-5928 GCF_002113885.1 Mizuhopecten yessoensis | reverse complement strand
TTAATGACCCATCAACACAATAATGTCATACATAACACACAGTAGTCTTAATGACCCATCAACACAATAATGTCATACATAACACACAATAGTCTTAAGGACCCATCAACACAATAATGTCATAAATAACACACGGAAGTCTTAATGACCAATCAACGCAATAATGTCATACATAACACACAATAGTCTTAATGACCAATCAACACAATAATGTCATACATAACACACAGTAGTCTTAATGACCCATCAACATAATAATGTCAGACATAACACACAGTAGTATTGATGACCCATCAACACAATAATGTCATACATAACACACAGTAGTCTTAATGACCCATCAACACAATAATGTCATACATAACTCACAGTAGTCTTAATGACCCATCAACACAATAATGTCATACATAACACACAATAGTCTTAATGACCCATCAACACAATAATGTCATACATGGCCACACGCTAGTCTGAATGTCAAATCAACAAAACCAGCACATACTAGTTAAAACATGTAAACTTAAGATGTGTCAAGAGTAACACGAGAGTAATAAAATAATCGCGAAAAAAATGATAAATAAATGACCTGTTGCAATTTGTCTTTAATAGGCAGAGAGCATAAGAAACAAAACAATATTTGAAGGAACCAGCTCCCTCGCACCCACCCACACAACATAAGTCGCCTCTCAGATCATTCATACCCACATTAAGCACATCTCATAACATTCAGACCCGCATTAGCCGCCTCTCAGATCATTCAGACCAGCATAAGTCACCACTCATATCATTCAGACCCACATTAGTCACATCTCCGATCATTCAATCCTACATTAGTCACCTCTCAGATCATTCAGACCCACATTTGTCACTTCTCAGATCATTCAGACCCACATTAGCCGCCTCTCTCAGATCATTCAGACACACATTAGCCGCCCCATATAATTCAGACCCACATTAGACCCCTCTAAGATCATTCAGTCCCACATTAGCCGCCTCATATAATTCAGACCCACGTTAGCCGCCTCTAAAATCATTCAGACCCACATTAGACACCTCTAAGATCATTCAGACCCACATTAGACACCTCTCAGATCATTCAGACACACATTAGCCGCCTCATATAATGCAGACCCACATTAGCCGCTTCTCATATAATTCAAACCCATATTAGCCGCCTCTCAGATCATTCAGACCCATTTTAGTCGCCTTTTAGAGCACTCTGTCAACCACCTCACAGAGTAACCTCTCAGCTTATTAACGAACAGACAGGAAAGTCTGGTCTTATTTCATCCACAATTCACACATCAATTATTTTTTAGTTTACGTGTATTCTTGTTATTCTGTTACGAATACTTTAAATTCCAGAAATAGAAATAGAAATATGCAATAGAAATGGGTTTTTTGTTTGTTATTGAATTAGATTTAAATTGGAAATAACAATGAATAGTCTATGTATCTTTATATTGAAACAATTGGTTTTTATTCAGGTTTCGGTTTCACTAGGACTTCAGGAAAACTGAATTATTATTTGACGATGAAAAAGTCAGTTCGAGAAAACAGATTTTGAACGTATGTTTTTTCACAAAAATAAAATACGAAAGTTTACAAGTAATTTCTGATTTCTGTATGAAATATTAAATAATTACTGCATAAAAAGTCCCATACCACGTGTGATAACTTTCTTTTGGGTAACCATAAGTTGGAATTGTTTCTCGTAGGTACCCAAAGTGACAAACACGCCTGCCATCTGGCGGCCTTTTCGATGACCCATATTCACCGATAGCGCGAGGATGGACCTGGGCGTAACAACCGTAAACAGATTTGAATGAAATTTGAATTTTATGAATGAAGGTACGGTACAATGGGAACCTCTGTGTTCATTGATAAAGAGCTGTCGCTTTTAAATCTGACGTCGACTGATTGAGTGAAACATGGTGTGATTTTGACCTTGAATGCGCGCGCACTTTTCTTACACAAATGCTAATTGACAGTCAGCTGGCTGTAAACGGACTCGTTCATTTTCGAGAAATTATTTTATAATCAAATAATGAAATGTATTAACAATGAACAAAGGAACGCAACAGATTAAAATCTAACTATAATTGTTATCTAAGTCCGTGTTATCTAAGTCCGTGGAAATACGAAGCGTATAGACAGCAGTGCATCTAATTGGAACAGATATTAATCAATTTTGACAATATCAAAGAAAGAAGTCACAATAAATCAGGGAAATATGGACAGAAAAGTGTCAACTAATCTGTGCTATTTATCTATAATCAAAGTAAATGTTTCCTAAAGAGTATTTATAGACATCACTGATAGCGGAATCCATACTTTGGAGATTATCAAAGATTACTCCGAGATGAAACCTGTCAACAGTACCGTTACAATGCAGCGCGATTGTTTGTTATCGTTCATCAAAGCACTACTTTGAGATCACAGGTATCAGCGATTTTGTTACACGGCAAGTCAATATTGTTTACTTACATCAACTCGCATTATCACCACAAGGAGGCGCATTCATGGACTTTGATTCAAACATAAAAATCTAAAGGTGCTGAGTAGCGGAATCATCGATCTTGGAAGATTCTAGTTCCTCTATTGAACAATAAACAACGGCACACTATTAGAGTGCTTTCAATGCATGCTATGGCAAGAGGCGACCAACGTGGGGCCTTGCCGAATCGGGGAATTTTCTGTTTTCTCGCAAAGTAATTATAAGGGAACATTGGAAAGATATAACTTGATCTGCTGCCCGCATTGCAACACTTGAGATGTATATATCATATATCATTCTTTTCTCTCTTTTCTAATTTTCGGCAGTTACTCCCCAGGTACACATATTCATATAACTTTAGTTGTTGCAAGGAAGTTTAACCCAAATAAACAAGTTTTCGATGTTTCCTCCTTTTCTTTTTTGAGAAATCTGGCAATGTAGTACAAATTTTGATCAATGACATGACAAGCGCGCGACTCCAATTTAAATGATAAAAACTCCAACGATGTTGATTAATTACTACTATTGTGATGTCTTAAAACAAAATTGTCTTCATATGTTTCCTGGTTTTACAAAACTATTTTAAGGATAACGGGTTTTGTTTTTCTGGCTATTATATTCGAAGCCCATGTATGTCAAACTTATCAGAAATATTGTCGTCAAATAATAGGAAGGCAAAATTAGTCTTGCAAAGCTTTTTTAAATGTGCTAATAAGAGAAGGAAAGATGTTTTTCAGTGATGTAACACCTCAAACTGTTTGTAATTCCGTCATTGTCATGTGTGTTCATATCATACTGTTTATATATTATGTCCTGTTCGCACTGTGCATAGTTTACACTGTATTGCATACTAAAGAGCTGTAAAGCTCAAAAGTAAAACGTTTCTGACCTAAAGTCATTTTTCCTAAACAAACACTTCACTATTTTGAGTATCGAAACACACCACAATTGAGTGCGCTTTTACAGTGTACAAGCGGGCTACACCGATACATTAACCACTTATAAAACAAGTAAATACGTGTGGTATGTTAATGATATTTTAAAAGTAGTTTGTACCGATATTAAATCTCAAGTTGACCATACTGACCACTTGAAGTAGACCGCCTACTCAAGTCTTAAAGATGCCGTTAGAAATACATATGTAAACGATAAAATCTCGGATAGTGTCCCTGCTCCCAAAGAGCCTCCGGCGATTATAACGTCATTTATATATTTGAAATAATAAAACGGAAATAAAATGTCCTTGAGTTTTAGGTGTTTATCAATCAATGTCAAACAAATTATCACTTCTCTTTGTGCAGGTAATAGGTTAATATCTTTATTCAGTTTAGAAAGTTTAATGTCCAGAATGATATTTGAGATTTGCTGAAGGCAATCTGTCGCTATCCTACAGTCTTTGTAGTTACTCCGTATAACCCGCCTTTCTCTCTACTATACGTCTTTGATTCTAGATAAAGTAACGTACGGCTTTATTAACTTTGGCCGGATGTTGGGGCCCACGCACCTACGTTTGATAACAATATGCTCCCTAAATACAAAACTTATACCTGTTACAGGTGTGACCATCTGATTAACAAAGATAAATTCGGTTTCGGAGCGGGAAAGATTTCATTCATAAAATTTCATGAATGGCGGAGATTTTACGACACGAAAGGATGGGGCCACGTGGTACTACTGTGCGCGCGCTTGCCAGCTGTCGACTGTCGTTTGCTTTTCTCACGGTTGGTAATCGACACCTGTTGATACGAAGGACTTGAAGTTTATCAATGGCCGTGAGGTTTGATTTGATAATCTAGCCATGCAGGTGCTTGTCAACGTTTTATTACAATAAGAATAATTATGTCGTGTGTTGGAGGAATTTCGTCAACATGAGCCCCCTAAGATTTACTAAGAATTTAAGATTTCTGGTGATAGCAAGAACTGGACCAAGGTGTGGGTTTTTACCTGTCCTCGTTTCATCCATCCGGCACTCGTCACCTGTTGTAGTACCTGACATAATTGTGACACACTTTATATTGGCGGGCAAATACTGCCAGCGTAAACAATCGCCATGTCGCGGTTTTGTAGGGTTAATAAAATAACAAATCATTGGAAATAAAACACTCGGGATTTGTTTGTGTCATTCACGCTTTATCAATATCCATACCCTGACTATGTACAGTCTCCCACATAACATTCCTACCCCTACTATGTACAGTCTCCCACATAACACCTCTACCCTGACTCTGTACAGTCTCCCCCATAACACCTCTACCCTGACTCTGTACAGCCTCCCACATAACACCACTACACTGACTCTGTACAATCTCCCACATAACACCTATACCCCGACTCTGTAGAGCCTCACATATAACACCTCTACCCCACAGCCTCCTACATAACACCTCTACCCCGACTTTGTACAGCCTCCCACATAACACCTCTACACCGACTATGTACAGCCTCCCACAAAACACATCTACCCTGACTATGTACAGTCTTCCACATAACACATCTACACTGACTCTGTACAGTCTCCCACATAACACCTCTACCCTGACTCTGTCCAGCCTCACACATACCACCCCTACCCCGACTCTGTACAGCCTCTCACATAACTCCTCTACCCTGACTCTGTACAGCCTCCCACATAACACCACTACACTGACTCTGTACAATCTCCCACATAACACCTATACCCCGACTCTGTAGAGCCTCACATATAACACCTCTACCCCACAGCCTCCTACATAACACCTCTACCCCGACTCTGTACAACCTGACGCATAACACCTCTATCCCGACAATGTACAACCTCCCACATAACACCTCTACCCCGACTCTGTAGAGCCTCCCACATAACACCACTACACTGACTCTGTACAATCTCCCACATAACACCTCTACCCCGACTCTGTAGAGCCTCACATATAACACCTCTTCCCCGACTCTGTACATTCTCCCACATAACACCACTTCCCCGACTCTGTACAGCCTCCCACATAACACCTCTCCCCTGACTCTGTACAGCCTCCCACATAACACCACTACCCCGACTCTGTACAGCCTCCCACATAACACCTCTCCCCTGACTCTGTACAGCCTCACACATAACACCTCTACCCCGACTCTGTTCAGCCTCCCACATAACCCCTCTACCCCGACGCTGTACAGCCTCCCACATAACACCTCTACCCCGACTCTGTAGAGCCTCCCATATAACACCTCTCCCCCGACTCTGTACATTCTCCCACATAACACCACTTCCCCGACTCTGTACAGCCTCCCACATAACACCACTACACTGACTCTGTACAATCTCCCACATAACACCTCTACCCCGACTCTGTAGAGCCTCACATATAACACCTCTACCCCGACTCTGTACATTCTCCCACATAACACCACTACCCCGACTCTGTACAGCCTCCCACATAACACCTCTACCCAGA
>NW_018479994.1:288480-296528 GCF_002113885.1 Mizuhopecten yessoensis | reverse complement strand
AGCCACCATTAGTCCAGTTGTCTTACATTCCAGTCATCATTAGTCAAGTTGTCTCACAATCCAGCCACCATTAGTCCGGTTGTCTCACATGCCAGCCATCATTAGTCCAGTTGTCTCACAATCCAGCCACCATTAGCCCAGTTGTCTCACACGCCAGCCATCATTAGTCAAGTTGTGTCACAATCCAGCCACCATTAGTCCAGTTTTCTCACATGCCAGCCATCATTAATCCAGTTGTCTCACATGCCAGCAATCTTTAGTCCAGTTGTCTTACATTCTAGCCACCATTAGTCCAGTTGTCTGACTATATATCCACAGAAAGCCTCACACTATAAAATGAATATCATAGATAGAGGAGTTCAATTTAGTGATTTGTAGCAAATTTAGTTTGCTTTAACAAAATTGTTCCCCACGCAGACTTTGATGAGAATGAATTTAATTTATCTCACTAGAATGTGAATTTTCCCTGATGATCATAATAACAAAAAATCACTAGAATGTTGAATAGATATTGATTATGATGATGTACAATCAGGGTAGAATGTTGACTGGTTGTTAATTGTGGTCAGTTTTGTTGGTCTGACTCTGTGTTGTCATGGTAACTATATACCTACTAGTTTTGTCACAGGAGTCACACACTGCTGTACTGTAGTAGTTTAACATTACACCCACCAAACACTGCCCACAGGACATCCTCCCTGTCTACACCTACAGCCATTGTATTGTATCTGTCTGTGTGTATGATCCTGAGGAACTCACCACGTCCACTGATGAGTAGGACTCTGTTGTTGTAACGATCCCCTATGATAATGTTCCCCACACTGTCATACACCACACTGCAGGGGTTAAATGGTTCAGCTCCTTTATGTGGTAATTGTTTATATGTACTGGGGATGTCACCTCTATATACAAACAGTTCCTTGAAATCAGAGTCCATAACAATAACATGTTCTATCCCATCAACACCACCATCATACTGATTATTCCAATCAACCACTGCGACATTGTGAGTGACAGGACACTCTGAGATCCTCCATGGTGTACACACCAATGGCTTCCCAGTCCCTGTAACACTTGTAATGAGTACCATATGACCTTGTGTGGTAAATTTGGAGATGTCGTCGGTCATCCCCACAATGACATGGTTACAGGCAGTAACACAGATACACATGGGATACTCCTTGGTACTGAATCTGTGTATTAGTTGTCCTGATACCAGCTCCATGATGTTGTTTTCTGTATCACAGACCCACAACGTGTGTGTTGTTGGTGACAGACTTATTTTGTTGATGTAAGCTTTGTGTTTGACCTGCTGTATTACTCTCCCGTTCCTGTCCAGGAGAGTTAATGTGTTACTGTTAAAACTGGTCCACACCTGACCATCAGTGGTGGGGCATATAGAATTAATACCAACAGCAGACATCCACTCCTTCAACACTTTGGTCTGTGGCAGTAGTTTGTACATAGTCGCTGTTTTCTTTCCTTTTAGTTCTGACTGTTGTGATGTAGAGGATGGTTTCTGACCACCAGATGTCCTGACTGACTCATCCTGGTCAGTTGAAGCTAATTGACCTTGATCTAAGGTGTCAATTTTCCCTAAGGCCAGTTCTAGGTGATGTTGAGGGGTTTTGTTTGGAGTAAAACTGGCAGTACCCAGGACAGGTTTTACAGGGAGACTTATTTGGGAATGAATTTCACATCCTGTGTCGTAGATTTCTTTGTGAGAACCTTGCTGGAGTGCTGCTTTACATTCTTGAATTTGTTGTCTGAGTTGCTTGTCGTACATTTCAAGGTCATGTTTGTATTTCTGTATTAGCTTGGT
This sequence comes from Mizuhopecten yessoensis, assembly GCF_002113885.1. Classification (NCBI taxonomy): domain Eukaryota; kingdom Metazoa; phylum Mollusca; class Bivalvia; order Pectinida; family Pectinidae; genus Mizuhopecten; species Mizuhopecten yessoensis. Next base: position 294,706 of record NW_018479994.1, on the reverse strand, counting down.
ATTATCCTCCTCCATTTTGTGATACACAGAGAGCGTATGTGCTGTTAGCAAGTCGAGGTCTTTCTTTAATTTGTCTGTTTGCATTTTCAACTTGTCTGATAGATTCTGAAAATTGCTGGTGTTGTCTTTAAGAAGTGTATCAGTAGATTTGATGTATTCCCTAAGTTGTACTAGGTCATTTTGTTCAGTTTTGTCAATAAAGTTTTGAATGTCTTGTTTCTTTGTAGGAGTAATATCGCTGAGTTCACAAGCATTATGGCCTTTGTGAGTAGATAACAGACATTTATAACAGACCAGCGTATCACATTTCTCACAGTAAAGTTCCAGTGGTCTCCCCTTGTGTTCAGTACAGGTACGGAGAGGGATTTGACCCATGGGTGTTGCCATGTTGATGAAAAAGTTGAGGAAGAGAAAAGGAAGTCTATAAATAGACACAAACAACGTGTCTATTATAACTGATATTGAATAACACAAAATAGACTTTAGTTTATGTCTCTAAACCTTGACTTTACACTGAGCTCCAATCCAGGTACATGTGTTCATAAAACACAATTGTAAAGACTTTTAATCATAGCTACCTGATGATCACTTCCATTCCAAGCCTCAGAATGTAAACGTCAAGGAAACAGGTACATATTGTCATGTCTATATCCCAAGTATTGGAACCACAGCCTTGAATTAAATTACATCTTGTTGTTTTGATGAATCACTTGTTTTCTGGCTCAGACCAAGGAGACATTTCTGGTTAATGTCAGTTCCTCATTGTTTTTACAAGACCAAACTGAAAACGCTACTCGGCCACCATTTGTAGATCTACCTGTTCAGACGTGTAACTATTCAGAAAATATTACTTCCTTGTTGTGCAAGGTTGCCGACAGGCGTACAGAAAACTTAATAGGGTAGATTGTGGAGTAGGTCAATGTAGGTCATGTTTACAGACCGTGGTATTTATACATACCTACAGTTTTACCTCAAGTGTGTAGTGTCTGATAGTTATATGTGTATTAGGTAACAAGACAAACCTTTAGTGTAGATATATATACCTCTGTGTTGATTGTTTAAATTGATAAAATATCATGATTTGATTTAAATGTAATGTGAACTTTTTGTATTTTGTTGGCATTATTTCTTTATATCATTATCTATATATATATATGTTTATATTATATGGGGGGGTAAAAGTAAATAACAGTTCAGACGGAGAAAGTCGTTAAACTGCCAGGGTGATCCGCCCCTTTATCACGGCAGAAACATGACCATTTACATATCACAACATATAACAGAGACAGTCACCATGAAATACTAATACAACAAGCTTTAAGTATATACGGTATATATTATATATGATACAAATACGGTATATATTATGTATGATACAAGTACGGTATATATTATATATGATACAAGTACGGTATATATTATATATGGTACAAGTATGGTATATATTATATATGGTACAAGTTCGGTATATATTATATATGGTACAAGTACGGTATATATTATATATGATACAAGTACGGTATATATTATATATGATACACGTACTGTATATATTATATATGCTACAAGTACGGTATATATTATATATGATACAAGTACGGAATATATTATATATGGTACAAGTACGGTATATATTATATATGGTACAAGTACGGCATATATTATATATGATACAAGTACGGTATGTATTATATATCGTACAAGTACGGTATATATTATATATGATACAAGTACGGTATATATTATATATGGTACAAGTACGGTATATATTATATATGGTACAAGTACGGTATATATTATATATGGTACAAGTACGGTATATATTATATATGGTACAAGTACGGTATATATTATATATGGTACAAGTACGGTATATATTATATATGGTACAAGTACGGTATATATTATATATGGTACAAGTACGGTATATATTATATATGGTACAAGTACGGTATATATTATATATGATACAAGTACGGTATATATTATATATGATACAAGTACGGTATATATTATATATGATACAAGTACGGTATATATTATATATGATACAAGTACGGTATATATTATATATGATACAAGTACGGTATATATTATATATGATACAAGTACGGTATATATTATATATGATACAAGTACGGTATATATTATATATGATACAAGTACGGTATATATTATATATGATACAAGTACGGTATATATTATATATGATACAAGTACGGTATATATTATATATGATACAAGTACGGTATATATTATATATGATACAAGTACGGTATATATTATATATGATACAAGTACGGTATATATTATATATGATACAAGTACGGTATATATTATATATGATACAAGTACGGTATATATTATATATGATACAAGTACGGTATATATTATATATGATACACGTACTGTATATATTATATATGATACAAAAACGGTATACATTATATATGATACAAGTACGGTATATATTATATATGATACAAGTACGGTATATATTATATATGATACAAGTATGGTATATATTATATATCGTACAAGTACGGTATGTATTATATATGGTACAAGTACGGTATATATTATATATGATACAAGTACGGCATATATTATATATGATACAAGTACGGCATATATTATATATGATACAAGTATGGTATATATTATATATGATACAAGTACAGTATATATTATATTATATATGTACAGATTGTATTAAGGCTGCCTGTTGTAACATATTGTCAGAACTCATTCTGTACCGCTACCATATTTAAAATATTGTGAATGTATATCGCACAAAGACTATAAAGAAATAAAAATTAAGATTATTTTTTCATTTAAAAGCAAAAGATAAAATCATTAATACTTATTACTGTATATATATCAGCAAGTATTATTAGCTCACCTGGCCCAAAGTTTGTCCGTCATCTGTCCGACGTCTGCGTCAACTTGTTACTTTAAACAACTTCTTCTCAGTAACCAAAAGGCCTAGGGTGATGATATTTGGCCAGAAGCATGCTGGGATGAAGGGCTCCCAACTTGTTCAAATAAAAGGCATTGATCAATATTAAAGGTCACAGGGGTCAAATATGTTAAAACCTTTAAACAACTTCTTCTAAATAACCAAGAGGCCTAGGGTGCTTTAATTTGGTCAGTAACATGCTGGGATGATGGGCTACCAAGTTTGTTCAAATGAATGACCATGAATGTTATTCAAGGTCATTGGGGTCAAATATATCAAAAACCTTTAAACAACTTCTTCTGAAAAACAAAGAGGAGTAGGGTGTTAATATTTGGCCAGTAACATACTGGGATGAAGGGCTATCAATCGTATTCAAATAAATGACCTTGGTTTATATTCAAGGTCACAGTGGTCAAATATGTTGAAAACCTTTAAACAACTTCTTATGAATAACCCAGAGGCCTAGGGTGCTTTAATTTGGACAGTAACATGCTGGGATGAAGGGCTACCACGTTTGTTCAAATAAATGACATTGACTTAGATTCAAGGTCAAAGGGTTCAAATATGTTTAAAACCTTTGAAAGACTTCTACTTATTAATCAAAAGGCCAAGGGTGATGATATTTGGCCATTAACATGCTGGGATGAAGGGATACCAAGTTTGTTCAAAAGAATGACCTTCACCTATATTCAAGGTCACAGGTCACAGTGGTCAATATATGTTTAAATCTTTAAATGATTTGTTCTGTATAACCAAAAAGGTCCAGAGTAATGATATTTTGCTAGAAGCATGCTGGATTGGAAGACTATAAACTCTGTTCAACCTAATGTCCTTGTTCAACATTCAAGGTCACAGGCGTCATGTTTAAATCTTTTAATAGGTTCTCATGAATCAAACACTGATATTCTGCTTGTAGTTGTATTTTAGTCCACTTTTAAGATTACATGTATGAGATTAATACCAGGTGAGCGATTCAGGCCCATTGGGCTTCTTGTATATAAGTATATCTTATAAATAATAAAAATGTAGGATTTTAGATCTGAAAAAATAAATGTTCATAAAATCAGCAATAAAGAGATTAGTTTTTATGTGGACACTATAATTTGTCAAACTTTCCTGAAAATCTTAACTAGTTTCTATGTGTTCAATGGAATTTGTTAAACTTTTGAGAACATTTTAATTACCCTTTGTCAGGACGCAAACATCAATCAACTACATTAATATACACAGATATACCAGACATTGAAGATAACTACGTATAATATATAGGAATAGTGTTTATAAATATCTTCTAGCCCATTCTTTTATATGTGTAAACTACAGAATACTTTTAATATTTAACTTTACAATACAGATACAGAATAAATACGTTTATTTAATTGCAGTAAAACCTGTAATTTGGTCAAACCTGACTTTACTGAAATCTAACTTCATCATGTAAAATATATCAAATCTGATTTTATTGACACCTGACTCTAAGGACATCCTGTAAATATACAGTAAAACCTGACTTTACTGACACCTGATTTTAAGGACATCATGTAATACACAGTAAAATATGACTTTACTGACATCTGACTTTAAGGACATCCTGTGATATATAGTGAACCTGATTTTACTGACACCTGACTTTAAGGACAACCTGTAATAATTATATACAGCAAAATGTTATTTTACTGACACCTGACATTAAGGAGATCCTTTAATATACAGTAAAACCTGACTTTACTGACACCTGACTTGAAGGACAACCTGCATTATACAGTAAAACCTGACTTTACTGACACCTGACTTTACATCAGCAAATTCTTTAAACAATTTCTTTGTAAAAACCATGGATTGGAATTCAACCAAATTTGATTGGAAGCATCCCTAGATGGGACTACAAGGATTCAAAATTTGTACATATAGAGAGGCTGACACTCCAGGGGCTGAGGCACAGGGCCAAAAGGGGTTAATCCTTGACAGGCGTCCATCTTGGATTTGGACTGTAAAAGTTTTTAATTGCTATTTCTCAGAAACCTTTATTAAAAGACCACTTTTAAAACTTTCTTTTGCTGTTGTATCTAACATGTATTAAGAGACCACCTGCCATGAGAGACCACCTGTCATAAGAGACCACCTGCCATGAGAGACCACCTGTCATAAGAGACCACCTGTCATAAGAGACCACCTGCCATGAGAGACCACCTGTCATAAGAGACCACCTGCCATGAGAGACCACCTGTCATAAGAGACCACCTGCCATGAGAGACCACTTGCCATATGAGACCACCTGTCATAAGAGACCACCTGCCATGAGAGACCTCTTAGACTTTCTGTAGTTGGTCCTGAGTAACGGTCCAACTCGATGTAGTATGAATAGTCAACTTTCATGTTTGGTGTTGATACAACACTGAATTGTCTTGAGACTACTCTGTGTTTGTTGAGTGAGTCCATCAAATGTTCACAGACCACACTTTTCATAAACCTTGTGCAGACCATGTTAATAAACACTGCAATCCTTAACTATTTGCCGAAGTACTTCCTATATGCTTTAGATATTGGTCTTTTCATTTCATTTCAAAATATTATATTAAATCAATAAATTTGAAGGGAATTGGGCAACATGCAAAACCTATACAAGCCTTCTGGGCCTTTTCATAATGCGAGACATTGTATCCCAATACAAATGTATGGCAAATTAAACAAAATTGTTTGTGCCACAGAAAACAGAATTTTTGCTCAAGTCCAAGTTCATCAACTTTGTGTAATAAAATGACTGTACAGGACATTTGCAAGTCAAATACATGAAGGCATAAAAATCTGAGTTAAAACTCTTCCTCAGCGTCCCGAAATGTTGGTCGAAGTTCTACCTAAATGCTTTAGATGTCCAGTCTTCTTAGCCCACCATCATCTGATGGTGGGCTATTCAAATCACCCTGCGTCCGTGGTCCGAGGTCCGTCCGACCGTCGTCCGTCCTTAAGCAATTCTTGTTATAGATTTTTAGGTCACCTGAGACAAAGTCTCAAGTGACCTATTGCGATCGCCTTTTGTCCGTCGTCGTCCGTCGTCCGTCGTCCTTCGTGCGTCCGTAAACAATTTACATTTTCGACTTCTTCTCCAAAACCCCTGAACCAATTTCGATGAAATTTTGCAGGAATTTTCCATGGACAAAGGTCAACAAAAATAGTTGCCGGTTTAGTCCTAAGCCCCCAGGGGCCTGAGGGACGGGCCCAAAAAGGGTCAAATTGACTAAAATTTCCAAAATCTTCTTCTCCAAAACC
>NW_018479994.1:285309-287178 GCF_002113885.1 Mizuhopecten yessoensis | reverse complement strand
CAAGGGCTGTAGGGTGGGGCTCAAAGGAGTCAGTGTGCTAAAATTTCTTCATTTTCTTTGTTAAGAATCAGAGGTGCTAGTTTCAAATCCTTTTTAGTCTGAAATCTGTATGCTAGATATTGAGTAAGGTGGTTTTATTGTTTTTTGTCACTTTGAATAATATTTCTGTTCATGTTAAAAACAAAATCAACTCTCTGTATAAATATATCAGGTGACCGTTAAGGCCCATGGGCCTGTTGTTTCAAGAAGTACCCAAGGGATATTTCTCAAATTTTATATGTAGGTTTTCCTTGGTCCTAAGCTGTGCAGGGCAACTTTTGAGACTGATTGGATAAACAACATGGCCGGCAGGCAGCCATCTGGATTGTGTTAGTGAAAGTTTATCGCTATTTCTCGGGAAGTACCTGTGGGATGTTTCTCAAATTTTATATGTACAAGTTTCCCTTGGTCCCTAGGTGTGCAGGGCAACTTTGAGATTGATCAGATAAACAACATGACCGACAGGCAGCCATCTTGGATTTTGATAGTAAAGGTTTGTTATCGCTATTTCACGGGAAGTACTTGTGGGATATTTCATAAATTTTATACGTAGGTGTCCCTTGGTCTCTAGTTGTGCAGGTTTACTTTTGGGAATAATTAGAAAAACAAAATGGCCAACAGGCAGCCATCTTGGATTTTGACATTGAAGGTTTGTTATTGCTATTTCTTAGGAAGTACGGGAGAGATCTTTCTCACATCTTATATGTAGATTCCCTTAGGTCCTTACTTGTTTATATATAAACTTTTGAGACTGATCAGATAAACAAAATGGCAGACAGGCAGACATATTGGAGTTGACAGTGGAGGTTTGTTATGGCAATTACTCAAGAAATACTGGAGAGATCTTTCTTAATTTTTTTATGTAGGTTCCCCTTGATATGAAGTTATACATATTTTCTTATGAGACTGATCGAATAAACAAATCTTTGATTTTGACAGTTAAGGTTTGTTAGTGCTATTTCCCAGGAAGTACTGGAGGGTTCTTTCTCAAATTCTATATGCAGGTTCCCCACTATCCTTTATTGTTCATGTTTACTTTCGAAACTGATCAGTTAAACAAAATGGCCAACCGACAGCCATCTTTGATTTTTGACATTTATGGTTTGTTAGTACTATTTCTCAGGAATAACTTCAGGGATCTATCTCAAATTTGATATGTAGGTTCCCCTTGATCCCTCGTTGTACATGTTATATTTTGAGACTGATCATAAAAACGAAATGGAACCCCAGCTGGCTTGGCGAAAGGCAAGTGCGCTATCCACTGCGCGCCACTCGAACACCCTGAAACCCTTGTTTCAGCCTTGCAATCCTGTCCTGGCTTATTTTCAATTCGTGCTGCCAAACACACTCTCAAGTGTTTATGACGTGGTCATAACTCTCTGTGTGTGATCTATAATGACCTTTGTTTTATTTTCCATTTGTTATCAAAGTTTGTATGTGTATTGTATGCAAAGTGTGTATGATGAAATTAAAGAAATTATATTCTTAATCTCTGTTTTAATTTTATTTTTTTTCAATATTTTTGTATGCAGAAAATTAATTCTATGCGTGAAACAATGGGGAAGTTTATGTACAATCGTTTTTAGCCCACCTGGCACGAAGTGCCAAGTGAGCTTATGCCGTGGCGCGGCGTCTTCTGAAGAACGGACAGGCCTATAGTCATGATATTTGGCTGAAAGCTTCGTTGGTAGGAGCCCTACAAAGTTTGAGAACGAAAATGACCTTGACCTGTTTTCAAGGTCACAGGGGTCAAATATGTCAAAAACTTCAAACGACTTCTTCTAAAGAACTAAAAGGTATAGAATCTTCATATTTGGCTGATGGCTTCCT